>NW_017670317.1:811789-858885 GCF_001879085.1 Nicotiana attenuata
ATATATATATATATATATATATATATATATATATATATATATATATATATAATTTATTATCTCTACATGTATTTGTGAAAATTTAAAGAATATATGAATTGTGTATTTAGTAACAACACATAAATTATTGCTAAAGTAGTACTAGAGAATCTGTTGAAAAAAAAGTAATTATTACCACAAAAATTGATAACATCCAAAATGCAAGAACAAGGAATGAGACTTGAGAAGCAAATAAAAAAAGGGAAGCAAGACACAAATATTGTGAGATATTAGTAATAACTATAATTAAATCCTAATCACCCTGATACAATCAACAAAAGCACCTACACTAATAGAATCCTCAAGAGGAAGACAAACCTCTTGCAAATTCTAGGGCTAAAATGCAAGAACAAGAAATGAGACTTGAAAAGCAAATAAAGAAAAGGAAGAAAGACACAAATATTGATAAGATATTAGTAATAACTAGAATTAAATTCTAATCACACCTAATACAATCAACAAAAGCACCTACACTAATAGAATCCTCAAAAGGAAGACAAACCTCTTGCAAATTCTAGGGCTAGCTCAAAGGCAACCACAAGTCTACCTTCAAGATCACGAAATACATAGCAATATTCAATATAGTCTAAGAAATGAAAGATGACCTAATATTTTCTATTTATACTAAGGTCTATATAATGACTAAAAAGACTCTTAGGTGCTTGAGCTCTAGACTTGTAATTGGGCCTCTTCACATGAACTTGGGCCACCATCCTTGAATATCATTTGGATGAAAATGTAGACTCTATTAGGCTTTTCCAAAAGATTATTCAAATCCTCCAACTTCATCAAATGCATCCCAATAATTTGAAGGTCCTTGGTTTTACTCCTAGTGAACGGTCTTGAAGGCATAGGCATACTGTGATCATCTTTCCCTTCTTCAAAAAAAATTCGTCCTCGAATTTGTAACATCGACTACATCAAAACGAGATAAGTCACTAATATTGAAAACATCATGCACTGAAAATCATTAGGAAGATCAACTTTATAAGTATTTTCATTAATTCTTTCAAGAATTTAAAAAGGTCCATCTCCTCTTGGTAGCAACTTGTTCTTTCACTTGTGAGGGAACCTTTCCTTCCTAAAATGTACCCACACCCATTCTCCGGGTTCAAACACCATTTTATTTCTTCTTTTGTTGGCTTTGGTAGCCGCTTTTTAGTTCATCTTTTCAAGTTGTTTCCTAGTATTCTCGTGAGTTTTCTTTATGGCTTCGGCTCTTGTCTTGGCATCTAAACTCACAACAATATCTTGAGATAAAGGAGTTAGATCCAAAGGAGTTAAAGGATTGAAACCATAACCACATTGAAAAGGAGACATACCGATAGATGAATGAATAGTCCTATTATATGCAAATTCTATCAATGGCAATTGTTCCTCCCAAGAAGTAAGATTTCCTTTAACCATGGCCCTAAGAATATTTCCTAATGCCCTATTGACAACTTCGGTTTGACTATTGGTTTGAGGGTGACAAGAAGTAAATAACAATTTAGTGCCAAGCTTACCCCACAAAACCTTCCAAAAATGACTAAGAAACTTGAAATTCCTATCACTAACAATAGTTTTTGGAATTCCATGCAACTTAAGCACATGATCAACAAATAAAGTAGCAACATGGTAGCATCATCACTTTTATGACATGGTATAAAATGTGCCATATTAGAAAATCTATCAACTACCACAAAAATGCTATCTCTACCTTTCCTAGTCCTTGGCAAACCAAGAACAAAATCCATAGAAATGTAAAACCAAGGAGCATTAGGAATAGGCAATGGAGTATACAAACCAAAAGGACGTACCTTAGACTTAGCTTGCTTGAACTCAACACATTGACCACATACTTTATCTATGTCAACTTTCATCTTAGGCCAATAAAAGTGTTCTTTTAATATATCTAATATCTTAGGGACTCCAAAGTGTCCCATTAAACCACCACTATGTGCCTCTCTAACAAGAATTTCTCTCCAAGAGGACCTAGGCACACACAACCTACTTCCTCTAAATAGGGATCCATCAAACTTATAAAATCTCTTTTGTTTTACAACTTTGGATAATTCCTTATCCTTCTCTTCCTTCCATTTCTTATCAAGGTATGCATCATATAACCTATAAGGTTTCTTATATGCCTCAACTTGATCACATTTTATATAAAGCTCATCAAAGTCATGATCACTAGGATAAAGTTCTCTTAGGCTCTCAAATCCTATCAATTTAGAAGTCAAAGTGTTCATTGAAATAAACATCCTAGAAAGAGCATCTACGACCACATTATCTTCGCCTTTCTTAAAGTGAATCACATATCGAAATTGTTCAATAAACTTTACCCATTTAACATGCCTCTTGTTTAATTTACCTTGGCTCTTAAGGTGCTTTAAAGATTCATGGTCGGTTTTAATCACAAACTTCCTATGCCAAAGGTAATGTTGCCAATTTGATAAAGCTCTAACTAAGGCATACAACTCCTTGTCATATGTAGAATAGTTCAATCTCGCCCCTGTGAGTTTCTCACTAAAGTGGGCTATGGGTTGTTGATCTTGCGTTAAAACGGCTCCTATACCTACTACACTAGCATCACACTCAATTTCAAATGTCTTTTCAAAATTAGGAAGTTGAAGAAGTGGTGCCTTGCTAAGTTTATCTTTCAACTCCCTAAAGTATTCCTCTTTTTCTTTTCCCCAAACAAAGGTCTTATCTTTCTTAATCACTTGGGTCAACGGTGCAGCTATGGTGCTAAAGTTCCTCACAAACCTTCTATAGAAACTAGACAACCCATGAAAGCTCTTAACATCACCAATAGACTTAGGTGTGGGCCAACTATTAATGGTTTCTACTTTAGAATCATCAATTTCTACACCCTTAGCACTCACAACAAACCAAGAAGGACCACTTTATCAAATACAAAAGGTACACTTTTTCAAATTAGCAATTTTTTTGCTTTCTAAGAGCATTAAAAATTTATTTCAAGTGCTCAACATGCTCTTCAGGTGACTTTGAATGCACCAAAATATCATCAAAGTAAATGTTACATCTTGTACTTTAATATTAGGATAAGTCGTAGTAATCTATATGAGCTTGAAGGGATTAAGACCATTCATGAGATTATAGAGGATTTCTGACTATGTTATTATAAGACCCCATAACTTTAACAACCTTGATACCATTATATACATTTGATATGGTATTTGGAGTGGAACATTTTTGTAAAAAAAAGTTTGAAAAATATGATTTTATATAGTTATTAATATTACTACTTTCGAATATGCTTTAAATTATACACATAATATGAGAAAGTTTATGAGATTTTCTTTATTGTAAAGATAGAAATTATTTTCTCACAAGAAAAGAACGTTATCTTTTTACCATTTTAAGAATTAAGCGTAAGAAAATTTGTACTCTTTATATGAGATTAGGAAAATTAGAAGTTGAGAAAATATGTGCTTTTTTTACATGGATGTTTTAATAAAATAAAGTGTATGTGTTGATTTTATATGGTACCACACGACCATAATAGTAAGGTGTATAAAGTGTATTAAAAGTGAGTAGTATTTTTAATAATTTGAGATTTATTCTAAATTATGTGGGTAATAATTATTGAGTAATGGGAAATTACCTAATTAATTAAGGAATGATTGAAATTACCTAATTAATTGGAAATTACCTAATTAATTAAGGATTATGTGGATAAGAAGTGGGGCCCACACCCATTCAACATAAGGCCTCTCTACTTTAGCATATATAAAATGCTAAAGTATGGATTTCAACACTTAAAAACGTGAGATTTCAAGGTTCTTCAAGAATTCAAAATGTGAGATTTCATAGTATCTTCAACACTTCAAAACCTGCGATTTCATAGCATCTTAAGCAACGTGAGATTTTACAATTATAAGGGAGTACGGTGCAATCTTTCTCAAGAATATCATACGGATTTTTCCCTACTCCGATCTTGCCGTCACGTGTTTTGTCGAAATTAACGTGTGTTAGAGGGATTGTCAAGAGAATCGACTCAGGTATGTTAAGGCTAATCTTTCTTCTTTTGGCATGATCCAAGTAACGATACGTAAACGTAATACTATTCCATAAGTGGTTCTACTCTTATCAGTTAAGGATGTCTATGTTATTCATTCATGTAAAATGATATTCAAGCATGTCTAAGTATGTTCCTAAGTCTCTATTGAGGTATTTGATAAAGATGTTAATGTTCATAATATAGTAATACATGCATCTTCATGCATATACATTTACCACCGAGCTACGGCCGGTCGGGTTGTCATGCATATACCACCGAGCTACGGCTGGTTGGGCAGTTACATATTTACCACCGTGCTACGGCCGGTTGAGCAGACATACATATTCATTTACCATCGTGCTATGGCCGGTTGGGTAGTCATGCATCTTCATTTACCACCGTGCTATGGCCGGTTAGGCAGACATGCAATTACCATCGGGCTACGGCCGGTCGGGCAGTTACCACCGATTAGGCAATTATGTATCATTATTTACCACTGGTTGGGCAATCATGCATTTACCACCGCGCTAGGGCCGGTCGGGCAGTTACCACTGATCAGTTGGACAATCATGCATTATACATATGGATAATGGTCTCAAAGAGAAGCATTATATATATATGTAAGTATAATAAGTATGCATATACGGTGGCACTTCAGAGATTCAGGCTGATTCTCATATGTCTTTAATTAATGTTGAATTATGGTTATGTTTCAGTTCTGCCTTCCATACTCAGTACATTTTTCGTACTGGCGTCCTTTTGTTGGGGACGCTGCATTCATGCCTGCAGGTATAGAAAATCAGTTTGACGAGCCCTCATAGTAGACGAGATTGGCATTCAGCGAAGGATCGGTAAGACTCCACCTCATTCGTGCAGCCGAGTCTATGAGTCATCGTGTCAGAATTTCGCTACAGACTTATGGGTAGGCCGATACCCTGTCCCATTTGATGTCAAATAATCTTAGAGGCTTTATAGACAGAGGTTCATTTTGTACAGTATGTCAGAGGCCTTGACGGCCCATATGTATTTATGTTTTAAGAATGATAGTTTATTGATAAAGTGTTCGCCCACTTACAGTTGTGCACTACGAGTTGTTGCCATGTGAGCCCACGATGGTCACAGAAAGAATGAGTTACAGAATTCTTCGCTCAGGCCAGTACGACATCGAGTGCCAGCCATGCCTCCCCCAGGTTTGGGGCGTGTCACGACCCTAAAACCGACCCGATCGTGATGGCGCCTATCGTGAAACTAGGCCAGTCGACACAACTCCCGAATTAACCATTTAATCAATACAATCATTTTCAAGCCTTTAATTAATCAGATATCTCATGATGAAATCTAAATGAATAGTGTGTAATAAATACACAAGCCCGACATCGGGGTGTCACAAGTCACGAGCATCTACTAAGGTCTGAACACAACTAAGAATCTAAAATGTACTAAATAAAGTCTAAGGAAGACAAGAGGGAGAAAAAGCAGTGTTGCGAACGTCGGGCAGCTACCTTGCTAACTCCAATGACTCTGCCACTGAGCAATCAACACCCGCTACCGGGTTCAAAATAATACCTGAATCTGCACACAAGGTGCAGGGAGTAATGTGAGTACGCGAACTTAATAAGTAATAAAAGTAAATGAAAGCTGAGCAGTAAGAAAACACGTAAGCCACGTCATAACGCTACAGCAAATGCAGTACATTTCCAAAACAATACAGAAATCATGTACGTCGTAAATCATGCTCAATTTCAGTAAAAACCTTTTCCATTTTAAAACAACTTTCAATAGTTTAAAAATGAGTGATAAAAACAGTGAGTAAAAATGATAGAGACGTAAACAGCCCCTTGGGCAAAACATGTACCATAAACCACACCTCGGGCATAATATCAACAGAACCAGCCCCTCGGGCTACCTCACAATCACTCGTAATCAGCCCCTCGGGCATAACATGAATCAAGAACAGCCCCTCGGCAACATAGATCAAGAACAGCCCCTCGGGCTTCAATATGAAACAACAACAGCCCCTCGGGCTACAACACATCACACACACTGTGTACCCGCGCTCACTAGGGGTGCACAGACTCCGGGAGGGGCCCCTTACGGCCCAAGCGCAATATCAAGCCATCTCGTGGCATAATCAAACAGGCTCTCGGCCTCATATCAATCACAAGCCACCTCATGGCATAATAAATCAGGCCCTCGGCCTCTCATATATCACAATTCGGTACTACATGCTGTGGCGCGCAGCCCGATCCCATGATATCCTCATAACATAGGCCCTCGGCCTCACTCAGTCAGATCTCACTCAAGCCCCTCGGGCTGACAGTAAAACAAGTACTCGGCTCAAAAATCATTTATGAAATCAAAAGGGGTGAATAAAACCGAGTTATGAAAATAGTAAGAAAGTAGCATGACTGACTAGAAACATTAGCCAAAATAGTAAGGTAAAACAGTAGTAAAAGCCCCTAAGGGTCCAAACAATCGGCACAAGGCCCAGACACGACATTTAGCCCCAAACACAATAGTATTTTCCAAAATATAGCAATATCAATAGTTTCCAAGTAAAATACGCGACTTAATAGTCGTGCGAGATGGACCAAGTCACAATCCCGAACGGTACACGACCCCACGCTCGTCATCTAGCGTGTGCGACACCTCAAAGTAGCACAACGATGTGAAATCCGGGGTTTCATACCCTCAGAACAGTATTTACAATCATTACTTACCTCAATCTGGTCCGAATTCTAGCCCGCGATGCCTTTGCCTCTCGAATCGGCCTCCGGATGCTCCAAATCTATCCAAAACAGATTTATACCATCAAAATATGCTTAGGGAACAAAGCCCACTCGAAAATATCCAATTTATACCAAAAATCCCAAAATTTGCCAAACCCGGCCCCGGGCCCACGTCTCGGAACCCGATAAAAATCACACCAATAGAATCCTTACACTCTCACGAGTTTGCACATACCAAGAACATCAAAATCGAACCTCAAATGGCTCCTCAAATCCTCAATTAACACTCTCAAAATTCAAGCCCTAATTCCCCAATTTTAGGCTTTAAATTCCACATATTTCATGTTTAAACAAATAAGAATCAACATAGGATCGAGTATTAAGTCCGAAATTCTTAAGTTCAAGAAGTTCCCTTCGATTTCCCTCTTCAATTTGCCTTCCCAAGCTCCAAAACCGACTAAAAATGGTGAAACTTAGACCCACAATCGTGAAAATGGTCTTTTAAAACATTCTGCCCAGCACTTAAAAATCTTTCATCGCGAACGCGGTCAAAGCCTCATGTTCGCGAAGCACAACCTGACGTTGACCATTTTTCCCTTCATCGCGAATGCGACCAAATGCACGCGAATGCGAACCTTTATCTTCACAACTCACCGCGAACGCGGCCACCCACTCGCGAACGCGAAGACTAATCTGACCTGGACCCAGCTACTCGCCTTTCCTCTACGCGAACGCGACTAACCACTCGCGAACACGATGACCATTTAGCTCAACCCTTCGCGATCGCATGACCTCTTTCCGAACGCGAAGGCCAACTTCACAGCCTCCCATCCTAACCCTTCGCGAACGCGAGGGTCCACTCGCGAACGTGAAGGCCAAAAGCCTGCAACACCAACAACAAATTTTTCTGCAAACTTTTCAACTTGAAATGATCCGTTCAACCACCCGAAAGTCACCCGAGGCCCTCGGAACCTCAACCAAACACACCAACATATCCCCTAACATCATTCAAACCCTCTCCAACCTTCGAAACGCTCCAAACAATATCAAACACTAAATTTGCATCGGATTCAAGCCTAAGAATTCTAAAAACTTCCAAATTCCGCTTTCGATCAAAAAGTCTATCAAACCACGTCCGAATGACCTGAAATTTTGCACACACATCCCAAATGACACAACGGACCTACTGCAACATCCGGAATTCCATTCCAACCCCTATATCAAAATCTCACCTATCAACCGGAAAACGCCAAAATTTCTATTTCGCCAATTCAAGCCTAAACCTTCCACGGACCTCCAAAATACATTCCGATCACGCTCCTAAGTCCCAAATCACCTAACGGAGCTAACCAAATCATAAAAATTCCAATCTGAGATCATATGCTAACAAGTCAAAACTTGGTCAACCTTTCAAATTTTTTAAGCTTCAAACTGAGAATTGTTCTCCCAAATTCACTCCGATTACCCTGAAAACCAAAACCGACGATTTACATAAGTCATAATACATCACGCGGGGCTAGTCATACCCGAGAACTAGCGAGCAAAATACAAAAGCTCAAAACGACCGGTCGGGTCATTACATCCTCCCCCATTTAAACATACATTCATCCTCGAACGTGCCCAGAGTTGTTCCGAAAACCATCAAATCGCTGTGTAACCTTAGCATGCACATACCCAGGGGTGATCACGCGTCACCCTATCTCATATAGGTCCGATAACACAATGTAACTGAAATATCGCAATCCAGCCTAGCCCATAAACCTTAGAACCATATTTCCACTTCTGAAATCATCTACAAGATTAGAATCTCACATTTATACTCTGGATAAGCCCGAACAAGCTGTAATAACCCATACCTGCAACCTCAGGTACAATTACATGACATACCACATAACTCAAACACTTGTAGCGATAACTTCTAATCACAGCAGTTGCTTAAAACATCCAAATTTCGATAATAAGCCTTCTATCAAATAAAGCCTCATTCTAACACTTCCGTATACTGCCAATGATAAATGAAACAGATAGGAAGTCATATCCACTCCCCAAATCAATCATTCGTGAAGCCACTTCTCTTTTAACAAGGACCATAGCAAATTTCTGAGCCGAACATCAATATTATCCCTCCAACACGCTGAAACCGAATCCGTTTGTATTCATTCTAGACCCCAATGATCTCATCTAATCCAACACAACTACTTTGGTGACATGACACATCAATACAATCTAAAGCCACAACTCGTGCAATCCGCGCACCCATAAGCAACAACTTGAACGTGCTCAAATTATGAAAATGACTCAAATGAGAGAGCTGTACTGCAAGCTCACCAGTATCACCACACCAAATGCTGAGAACCTGTCACACCTCGTAGAAACAGAACACACGAATCTAACCCGAAAGGTCATACCTCCACATAACTTTGCTGCAATGCGCGACCCCATCCAAACACTAGTCCACATGAAACACCTCAAGTCACTACGCTCAAAATCGACAACCACGCGCAATTTGATGTCTAGAACCAGAGCAAATCATCATAACCACGGCGAATCAATTGACATAACATTACACAAACCCGAAAGGACACAACCGATACGCCATCTACCAAGCAATACCCAATACTCTTCCCGCTCGAATTCCACTGAGAGGACCCAATAAAACTGCACCACATGTGCCTATAACCAACAAATCCTAACGCCTCGCATCACAGGAAGATAACTCATAGATCTCTCTAGATCACTAATAAGCTCAATAACAATCGAATCAACACATCCCTCAACGATACAACTCGGAGTCAACCAAGCCGACTCAATGTAGAACACACCTCCATATTGGCCTACTAATGAACCCCTTATCAAGGAGTTCCTGAAGCTGCCCCTTCAACTCCTTTAACTCCGCCGGTGCCATACGATACGATGCCCGGCACCAAATCAATACTGAAATCAACAACCCCGTCCGGCGGCATGCCCAATAACAGGAAACACATCCGAAAAATCTCTCACCACCGGAACTGAATCAGTGGTAGGAGTCTCTGCACTGACATCCCTCACAAAGGCCAAACAAGAAAACAACATTTCCCAACTATCTGCTGGGTCTTCAAAAATGAAACCACCCTACTGGGAACATAATTCGTCGAACCTCGCCACTCAATCCCTGACATTCCCGGCATAGCCAACGTCGCCGTCCTAGCGCAACCGCCCAAAATGATACGACACAGAGACAACCAGTCCATACTCAAAATCACACAGAAATCTAGCATACTAAGCAACAAGGATCCACGCGGGTCTCCAAACCTCCAATAGTTACCACACAAGACCGATATGCGCGGTCCACAACCACGACCTAACCTGTTTATGAGGACTCCTAGTCTCCGAATCCACACAGCACGCGAATCACCATATACGATCCCAACTCCACCGTCCGAATATACAACACACCTCTAATACACAATCATCCCACGAGAGGTACTCCTATAAATCTTCTGTGCCACCAAGCAACTCGAATATCAGCAGTCGATCCAACAAGAGCGTGCCGCAATACTAATGAAGTATCCTCAACTCAAACACATCGCCCTTTCTAAAATGTATACCCTCATCAAGCCACACCAATCAGTGATCTCATTCATCTAGTCATCTGAACTATCCATGCTACCTAAGAATTTGTGACCTTCCTTTCAAACCTAAGAATTTGTGACCTTCCTTTCAAAACTGAATCGTGACCTTACACATGCAAATCTCAATTCTACCCAACATACCGCATATACCATACCACCCTAGGATAAACATGAGAACTTCATATCCTTTCCGACCCACAAGTAGCTACGTACTCAACTAGCCAAGAACTTTCCATTGATCCCATCTAGAAGAAAATCACTACACATCCCATGCTCCTCACGCTCGTAGCAACTATACATCTCTAACCGTGGTAGAAACCATCAAGAACCTCCGAATTCCATTTGCACAAAACTAAACCGTCAAGACTGAATCCTTCTAACTAAACCAAGCTACGCAGGTCACTAAAACACAACCCAAGAGCATTGCCGTGAAACACCTGCAGGAACTCATTACCTCGTAAGCATCCAAAGAACTAATCATATCCTTACCATGTCGATCCGGCCTACTACCAAGCTACCCCATCTATCTGAGTTTCCTTCTGATTTACCTTCAACTTGATACTCCTTCTTGCTATAACACCACAATTTCCTCAACCCAGACTCACCACACGAGACCCAAGCATAAAACCACACCGCCTAAGGCTCATAAGCCGCTGAATACTCTCTTAAATATTCCCAAAAGCACCACATTCAAAATACCTACCCTGAAGGGACTTCCTGCGAATCCAAGGTCATTACCTTTACCTTCCTAATACTGATATATAGAATCCCATAATGATATAGAAATACTACGAGCCTTGGCACCCTTCAACGCAAACCTCAGTTTCTAGCTAAATGTACAACTTGAAAATCTCCAATTGTTACATGTAAAATCTCGAACCCATTAGAACCATTCTCGAGATTCATCCACTCTACTCAGTCCGCAATTAGACTGATCAAATGAACCGAACAACCTATGCCTCATTAGCACTCCGACACCGCAGAGTGTAACCCCACCTTAATGCAACCAAGCAACTTCTTGTTCTATACACCGTACATCCTTTACCAATAACAACTAAAGTCATTCCGTGATTCTCATACACCCATAAAGCATAACATAACCTTTATTGAAATTTCCTTTACTCGAGCCATCCTCGGTCTCAACCTCCGTAAGCCATAACTAATTCACCAGTACGCCTCAAACTGGAACCAACATAGCACATAATCGTGCAATCAACTAATCAATAGCAGACTCCCCCACTTGGCTCAAAGCCATAGATCAAAACACACAATAACTCATAATGCATATACTCTATTACTGCCATAATACCGTGGTGAGATTAAACTAAATCATTCATAAGCTCGTGCAACACAAACCATCTAGTACTTCAAATTTTCTGTAAATTTCGCATTCACCCTCGTAACAGTTAAGCCCACTCTTTTAAGCGATCCAAATTCAAATTGCAACACATATATTTCACTGGTACAAGAGGTCTTCCAATAAACAGCAAAAAGGATCACACAAACTTCAGAACACTCCGCAGGAGATAACCCACCTGCTTTGCCTCAAACTAACATCTCTTCATACTCCCCCATAATCATACTATTACTTGATCACTTACCCTTCCTAAATCTGAACTTACCCCACGACATGGAGTTTACTTCATTCCACAACTAGACAACACGAAAAGATCCTTCAACACACCCATAACTCGGGGCTACATATCAAACCAAGATGAAAATCAAGCGCCAAATCTTTCTTCATACCCTTAAGAAGACTCTTCTTATCACATCTAAATCATATGAACACATCACGCAGTCACATCATGCTCATCACATAGCCATCCAGCTATCACTTCCACTAATAGGGACACTATCGGATATATATATATAAGTCCAAAAGCACATGCTCACACAATCAACACCTCAGCGCTCAAGCTACAAGCAAAGTCCGGCCTCAAGTCCTCCGGACTGGCCAGACATCAACACACAAAAATCACATCTCGCCCCTAAATTCGGGAAATCACAAGCCGTCGATGCACAGCTGATACCGAGCGCTCATGTTCGCATACGAATGCGTGGAAGGAATTCAAAGAGTTACATTTCAAGATGAATTAAAGACGCATGATAAGAATTCAAGAATGTGGAGTTTTTCCTAAAGGTTTTGCAGCCTCCCGAGGATAAGTACAGACGTCTCCGTACCGATCCGCGAGACTCTACTAAACCTGCTCATGACTCGTGAGATCTATGTAACCTAGCTCTAATACAACCTTGTCACGACCCTAAAACCGACTCGGTCGTGATGGCGCCTATCGTGAAACTAGGCCAGCCGACACAACTCCCGAATTAACCATTTAATCAATAACAATCATTTTCAAGCCTTTAATTAATCAAATATCTCATGATGTAAATCTAAATGAATAGTGCGGAATAAATACACAAGCCCTACATCTGGGTGTCACAAGTCACAAGCATCTACTAAGGTCTGAACATAACTAAGAATCTAAAATGTACTAAATACAGTCTAAGGAAGACAAGAGGGAGAAAAAGCAGTGCTGCGAACGTCGGGCAGCTACCTTGCTAACTCCAATGACTCTGCCACTGAGCAATCAACACCCGATATCGGGTTCAAATTAATACCTGAATCTGCACACAAGGTGCAGGGAGTAATGTGAGTACGCCAACTCAATAAGTAATAAAAGTAAATGAAAGCTTAGCAATAAGAAAACACGTAAGCCATATCATAACGCTACAGCAAATGCAGTACATTTGCAAAACAGTACAGAAATCATTTACTTCGTAAATCATGCTCAATTTCAGTAAAAACCTTTTCCTTTTTAAAACAGCTTTCAATAGTTTCAAAACGAGTGATAAAAACAGTGAGTAAAAATGATAGAGAGGTAAACAGCCCCTCGGGCAAAACATGTACCATAAACCGCCCCTAGGGCATAATATCAACAGAAATAGCCCCTCGGGTTACCTCACAATCACTTGTAATCAGCCCCTTGGGCATAACATGAATCAAGAACAGCCCCTCGGGCAACATAGATCAAGAACAGCCCTTCGGGCTTCAATATGAAACAAGAACAGTCCCTCGGGCTACAACACATCACGCACACTGGGTACTCGCGCTCACTAGGGGTGTACAGACTCCGGGAGGGGCCCCTTACGGCCCAAGCGCAATATCAAGCCATCTCGTGGCATAATCAAACAGGCTCTCGGCCTCATATCAATCACAAGCCACCTCGTGGCATAATAAATCAGGCCCTCGGCCTCTCATATATCACAATTTGGTACCACATGCTGCAGCATGCAGCCCGATCCCATGATATCCTCACAACATAGGCCCTCGGCCTCGCTCAGTCAGATCTCACTCAAGCCCCTCGGGCTGACAGTAAAACAAGTACTTGGCTCAAAAATCATTTATGAAATCAAAAGGGGTGAATAAAACTGAGTTATGAAAATAGTAAGAAAATAGCATGACCAAGTGTAAACATTAGCCAAAACAGTGAGGTAAAATAGTAGTAAAAGCCCCTAAGGGTCCAAACAATCGGCACAAGGCCCAGACACGACATTTAGCCCCAAACACAATAGTACTTTCCAAAATATAGCAATATCAATAGTTTCCAAGTAAAATACGCGACTTAATAGTCGTACGGGATGGACCAAGTCACAATCCTGAACGGTACACGACCTCACGCTCGTCATCTAGCGTGTGCGACACCTCAAAGTAGCACAACGATGTGAAATCTGGGGTTTCATACCCTCAAAACAATATTTACAATCATTACTTACCTCAATCCGGTCCGAATTCTAGCCCGCTATGCCTTTTCCTCTCGAATCGGCCTCCGGATGCTCCAAATCTATCCAAAACAGATTTATACCATCAAAATATGCTAAGGGAACAAAGCCCACTCGAAAATATCCAATTTATACCAAAAATCCCGAAATTGGCCAAACCCGGCCCCGGGCCCACATCTCGGAACCCGATAAAAATTACACCAATAGAATCCTTACACTCTCACGAGTTCGCACATACCAAGAACATCAAAATCGGAGCTCAAAGGGCCCCTCAAATCCTCAATTTACACTCTCAAAATTCAAGCCCTAATTCCCCAATTTTAGGCTTTAAATTCCACATATTTCATGTTTAAACAAATAAGAATCAACATAGGATCGAGTATTAAGTCCGAAATTCTTACCTCCAAGAAGTTCCCTTCGATTTCCCTCTTTAATTTGCTCTCCCAAGCTCCAAAACTGACTAAAAATGGTGAAACTTAGACCCACAATCGCGAAAATGGTCTTTTAAAACATTCTGCCCAGCACTTAAAAATCCTTCATCGCGAACGCGGTCAAAGCCTCGCGTTCGCGAAGCCCAACCTGACGTTGACAATTTTTCACTTCATCACGAATGCGACCAAACGCACGCGAACGCAAACCTTTAGCTTCACAACTAACCGCGAACGCGGCCACCCACTCGCGAACGCGAAGACTAATCTGACCTGGACCCAGCTGCTCGCCTTTCCTCTATGCGAACGCGACTAACCACTCGCGAACGCGATGACCATTTAGCTCAACCCTTTGCGATCGCGTGACCTCTTTCGCAAACGCGAAGGCCAACTTCACAGCCTCCCATCCTAACCCTTCACGAACGCGAGGGTCCACTCGCGAACGCGAAGGCCAAAAGCCTGCAACACCAACAATAGATTTTTCTGCAATCTTTTCAACTTGAAATGATCCGTTCAACCACCCGAAACTCACCCGAGGCCCTCGGGACCTCAACCAAACACACCAACATATCCCCTAGCATTATTCAAACTTGTTCCAACCTTCGAAACGGTCAAACAACATCAAAACACCAAATTTACATCGGATTTAAGCCTAAGAATTCTAAAAACTTCCAAATTCCGCTTTCGATCAAAAAGTCTATCAAACCACGTCCGAATGACCTGAAATTTTGCACACACATCCAAAATGACACACCGGACCTATTGAAACTTCCGGAATTCTATTCTGACTCCTATATCAAAATCTCACTTATCAACCGGAAAACGTCAAAATTTCAATTTCGCCAATTCAGGCCTAAACCTTCCACGGACCTCCAAAATATATTCCGATCACGCTCCTAAGTCACAAATCACCTAACAGATCTAACCGAATCATAAAAATTCTAATCCGAGATCATATGCTAACAAGTCAAAACTTGGTCAACCTTTCAAATTTTTTAAGCTTCAAACTGAGAACCGTTCTCCCAAATTCACTCCGATTACCCTGAAAACTAAAACCAACGATTTATATAAGTCATAATACATCACACGGGGCTAGTCATACCCGAGAACTGGCAAGCGAAATGCAAAAGCTCAAAACGACCGTCGGGTCGTTACAGGGCGTGACAGTAAACTACAACAAACTTTCCAATAAAGGGTTTCATCACATGGTTCATAAGCCTCATGCAAGTGCAAGGTGCGTTGGAAAGTCCAAAAGGCATAACCATCCATTCATACAATCCAGATTTAGTTTTAGAAGCGATTTTCCACTTATCACCGGGTCTCATTCTTATTTGGTGATAACCACTTCTCAAGTCAATTTTAGAAAAGATTAGAGCCACTCAATTCATTAAGTATGTCATCAAGCCTAGGTATAGGATGATGATAATTTACTTATTGATAGCCCTACTATCAATGCACATTCTCCAACTTCCATCTTTCTTTGGCACTAGGATCACGGGAACAACACAAGGACTCAAGCTTTCCCTAACAAATCCCATCTCAAGAAGGCCATCAACTTGCTTTTGTAACTTTTTTTGTAGCCTCCAGATTGCTCCTATATGCCGCTTGATTTGGAAGTTGAGATCCCAGAACAAAGGTAATTTGATGCTCTATTCCCCTCAAAGGTGGTAGTTTCCTTGGTAGCTCTTAGGGAAAGACATCTTCATAACCTTGCAAAAGAGTAGAAACTTCACTAGGTACAAAAGGGGTTAGCTCATTAGTAGTCAAAAAACAATCTTTATGCATAAGAAGTATAAGAGAACGGTTACCCTCAACCTCTCTCAATGGATCTTGATAACTAGCTAACAAACTCACTTTTTCTTTTCCTCTAGGCTCACTCTTGTTTTGTAAAAGTGAAACCTTTCCCTCATTTTTCCTCTTTTTTCCACTTTTTTCTCTCTTGAAGTGCCACTCTTCTCACTTTTTTCCTCTATTGAAGTATCACTCCTCTCACTTTTTTCTCTCTCTTGCTCACTCTTTACTTTTTCCCTTAATTCTCTCATTTTTTTTGTAATCTTCACTCACTTGAAATGGTATCAAAGGTAAAAGAGTAAATTTATGTCCATCTTTAACAAGAGAGTACTTATTAGTTCTTCCATCATGCTTTGCTTCTCTATCATATTGCCAAGGCCGGCCTAGAAGCAAATGACAAGCTTTCATTGGCACTACATCACACCAAACTTCATCATGATACTTTCCGATCTTGAACTTTATCAATAATAGCTCTATCACTTTGATTTTCCCACACTCATTTAATAATTATAATCTATATGGTGTAGGATGCTTCCTTGTAGGCAAATTCAATTGCTCTACCAAAGATGCATTTGCCACATTTTCACAACTTCCATTTACAATTATCATTGAGCAAACATGTATCATAATTTTACATCTAGCATGAAAAAGATTCTCCCTTTGATCTAGTTCTTCCTTAGCAAGTGCACCCATAAGTCTTCTTACTACCAAGTAGAGCTTCGGGTCCTCTTCTTCTTCACACTCTCCTTGATCACTTTCACTTTCCTCTTCAACATCTTCACCATGGTCACTATCTCCCGTTTGATATCCTCCATCTTCCATTGCAATGATAACTCTCCGGTTTGGACAATCTCTCATGTAATGACCAAGGCCATGGCACTTATGGCACCTAATATTAGTAGGAGACTTGTATTGAGCATTATTTCCTCCTTCTTTAAGCTCCACCTTAGTTTTGGATTTTTCAACTTGTTTTTTGAAATCTTGTTTAGTCTCTTTAGGCTTGTCCCAATGGCTTGAAGATTTTCAAGTCTCTTTTCCCTTGCTCCATGAAGAAGTAGTGCTCTTGGACTTGTAGCTTATATCACCCTAAAGCCCCTTTTCAAATCTCAAAGCCGCTTGGTAAGCATCCTCTAAGTAATCATACTTGTGCAACCTCATAGGAGAAAAAATTTCCTTGTTTAACCCCGCAAGGAATCTTGGAACAATAAGATCCTCTCTATCATAAAAGTTGGCTCGCAACCTTGTCTTCTCAAACTCTTCAAGGAATTCATCAACATTGTTACTACATTGCCTCAAAGTGTAGAATTTTGAAAGAATATCTTCTTGAAAGTAATCCGGTACAAACCTTTTCTTCATGACACCTTTCATTTCATCCCAAGTAGTAATAGGATCAAGTGGTTGTGGTTCCCTTTTCCTCTTGTAAGATTCCCACCAAGTAGAGGCAAATCCCTCAAATTGGGTGATGGCATACTTGATCTTCATTGCGTTAGTCACATTGTTAACTTGGAAGATGCTTTCACTCTTGATCACGCAATTCAAGTATTCTTCCGGGTCTCTACTTCCTTTGAAAGGTGGAAGAGTGATCTTGATGGTGTTCAACCCTCTTTCATTCTCATCATGGTTGTATCTTGGTTGTCGATAACCTTGCCAAGCTTTTTACCTCATTGCATTTTGAGCATGATCTTCTTCTTCCTCAATATTGATGTGCTCTTCATGTGGTGGTTGGCGATTTTGTGGATTGATCCTCCTTTGCTGCCTTTGGGGTTGATTTTTATGGAATGGAATCCCTCTTTGTGCATAGGTAGCTTGAGCATGGATCCCTTGTTGCATTAGATTAGGGTCCAATGGAGTTGCTGGAGAAGCACTAGTTCCAACACCTTGTTGATGTGGGAGAGTTCCACCCACCAAAGAATTCACTTTTTTCTTTTGAACTTGCATCATATTCTCCATGTTTGTGAACCTTCCATCAATCATATTAAATCTCTTCATCATGGCCTCAAACCATTTTTCCGTGTTGTTGGAAGATCCCTCACCCATATTTAACTTTGCTACGACATTAACAAACAAGTTAGTGATAAAAGTCATCACCAAGTCGCCCCCTTAGTGTATACATTCAAGTTGTATGTCACTCAATCACTCGTGTTTCTGCTTTTAATTCTCTCTTTTAATCTCACTCACTCTAGTCTTTTTCCACTCAAAAGGTAAAAACTTAAAATTGCCTCCAAACTAGTACCCAAGACTTTACAACAAGTCCCTTCCGTCTTCAGGATGGAGTGGAATTGATGTTTAGACAAAAACGAACAATTTAAGCAAATTTGGACTTGAGCCAAGAAAATTCACAACGAAATAAAAGAGAAAAGCACAAAGAAATTAGCATGAAAAAATATAGAAATGACATCAAGAAACTAGATTAACACTTAATATGGACTAATACTAAGATAATCTAGTCAAGATGTTGAGTAGAAGAAATAATAAATAAATAAATAAAACTTGATTGGTGTAGACTTTTCCAGTAGACAACTTTTCTTTTTCCAACACACCAATTTGATATCCAAAATAATGGAGAACAAATATGTGGACTTTTAAGCTACGCAGTTCGGCTCCAAGAGTTCATGCAGAGGGAGTTCGATTTTTTATCTATTTATACCAAATCAAAGTTATAATTAGGAGTGGAAAATGGGCGGATTAGGCTGAATTTGGGCGGGTCAAGATGGGTTAAGTCAATAAATGGGTCATTGCCCAACCCAGCCCAAAGTATACTTGGGCTAAGATGGGTTGGGTCAAGATGGGCTAAATAATGGGTCATATCCCAACCCGCCCAACTTGGTCCATGTTTTAGAACCATGATCATCTTGCCTAAACAAAGCCTTTTACCGTTTATACACCTATGTATAAAACATAAATAAATACTATTATTATTTTGAGAATCAAAATATTTTTTCTTAAATAACAAAATAGTATTTAAAATATGTAAGTTGAAAAATATTTTGCGGGATGAGGGGTGGGTGGGTGGTGCAGAAAAACGAAAAAATAGAAAATAAAAAATTGAAAATACAAAAGAAAAAGTAAAAAAATTATTTTTAGGGGGTTTGCGTTGGGGGGAGGGGGGGAGGGGAAGGGGGGATAGGATGGGTGGGTGGTGCAGAAAAACGAAAAAATAGAAAATTGAAAATACAAAAAAAAATAGTAAAATTGGGGCAACTAAGTAAATTTCTAGATAAGTTGGGTTGAGATCCCTTTGTTTTGTGTGAGCTTCATGGGTTGTATTTGGGCTAATTCATGGGTCATAATGAGCTATAAAAATTAATGGGTTAACTTGGGTTCAACCCAAATAGACCCATGAGCTAAAATATTTGTAGCCCAACCCATTAATCTCTGGGGGGGTGTAACGACCCGGCCGGTCGTTTCGAGAGTTATAGCCCCTTCCCCCATTTCATGCTCCTTTTGTGTTCTTCAGTTGTATTTTGACTTACCGCTTAGTTGGTTCGAGTCCGGAGAGGTTTTGGAGTGAATTGAGACACTTAGTCTCTTATGAGAAGGTTTAAGTTGGAAGAGTTAAACGGATATTGACTTATGTGTAAACGACCTCGAATTTGAATTTTGATGGTTCCGTTAGGTGATTTTGGACTTAGGAGCGGGTCCGGAATGTGCTTTGGAGGTCCGCAGTAGAATTAGGCTTGAATTTGCGAAAATTTGAATTTTGGCAATTTTGGTTGACAGTGGAAATTTTGATATCAGGGTCGGATTAGATTTCCGAAAGTTGGAGTAGGTTCGTGGTGTCACTTTTGACTTGTGTGTAAAATTTGAGGTCGTTCAGACGTGTTTTGATAGGTTTTGGCGTTGTTTGTAGAATTTGGAAGTTTCGAAGTTCATTAGGCTTGAATCCGTTTGTAATTCGTGTTTTTCATATTGTTCGAGGTAATTTGATGATTGGACAAAGTTTGTATGATGTTATAGGATATATTGGTATGTTTGGTTGAGGTCCCGAGGGGCTTGGGGTGATTCCGGATGGCTAACGGGGAGTTTGGAAATTGAAGAATGCAGCTGAAGCTACTGCTGCTGGTGTTTTCGCACCTGCGGAGTGGGAAATGCATGTGCGAGGTTGCAGGTGCACTTGGGGAGCCGCATATGCGGACAAAGAGGACCTGGGCTGGAACCGCATGTGCGTAAGAGAGGTCGCTACTGCGAGCCCGCAGGTGCTAGGCTGAGTCACTAATGCGGAAGTGAGGAGTTTGGCATTTTCCGCAGAAGCGGAGGGAAAAGCGCAGGTGCGCAAGTGCAGGTGTGAGAGGTTGGCTGCAGATGCGAAACTTGGTGTATTAAGTGATTTCCGCACCTGCCATGGAAATTCCGCAGGTCTGGTGTCGCAGAAGCGGACAAGTGGACCGCGGATGCGGCTTCACTGGTCAGAAGGTATAAAAAGGGGACTTCGTGATTTTTGCTCATTTCCACCATTTTCAAGCCAGACTTAGGAGCTTTTGGGAGATCTTTTAAGGGGATTCAAGGATATTCACTGAGGTAAGTTGCTTGAGCTCTAATATCATTAGCTATGGTGTTTTCCCGTTGATTTACCACCTAATTAGTAGGATTTTGAAGTGAAATAAGGGGTTAGGGCTTGGGATTTTAGAGAGACTAATTTGGAGATTTGAGGGACCAAATGATGTCGAATTTTGATGAAATTGGTATGGGTAGACTCATGAATGAATGGACTTTCTAGTTTGTGATTTTTGTCATATTTCGAGACGTGGGCCCGGGGGACGGGTTTGAGTGAATTTCGGGATTTGGCCTATACCTTGGTATTTTTCTTGTGGTCCTTTAGCCTATATTGATCATATTGTATTGCTTGTGCCTAGATTCGGGACGTTCGGAGGCCGAGTCGAGAGGCAAGGGCATTGTGGAGTAGGATTTTTGCTCGGTTGAGGTAAGTAACGCTTTCAAACTTGGTTCTAAGGGCTCGAAACCCCGAATTACGTGTTATGTGGTTAGTAATAAGGTGACACACATGCCAAGTGACAGGCGTGCGGGCGTGCACCGTGAGAATCGTGAGCTGGTTCATTCCATGTCACCGTTTAATGACTCTTTCATGTTGATATCCGAGTTTCCATTATGTGATAAAGTAATTGAGCTATAAACACTCTAGATACCACGTTAGGGCTTCATGCCGATACTATTGGAACCCCTAGTGGTCGTTTCTTGCGGTTATTTCACTGATTTCACTGTTATTTGTATTCAGTTATATTCATGCATTTCATATCGTATCTCAGTCTCGGTTGTTATTATTGGCATAACATATCATTGTTTCCGAGCTAGTTTCTATGACATTGTTAGCCCGTGGGTGAAATTGGAGAGTGATGACTGAGTGAGGCCGAGAGCATGGTTAAGAGTGACAGTTATGGGGTCAGGCTGCACGCCGCAACAGTTATATTGATTATGATAGCGCTTGGGCCATATGAGCCCCTCCGAAGTCTGCACACCCACAGTGGGCGCGGATGATATTTTTGAGGGATGGATTTCCCTAAACATGGATTTGTCCGAAGTATTGATATCTGGAGATGGATTTCTCCACAAGGTTGGATTACCCTTGTTCCTCGGTACCGGGTGACTAATAGTCAGTGATGAGTATGTTCCGGGATAGATTTCCCTGGTCCAGATGGCCATATATGGTACCGAGTGGTTGAGAATTTATATATATACCTGGAGATGGATTTCTCCACAGCGTTGGATTACCCTTTTTCCTCAGTGCTGAGTGACTTACAGTCAATGTTGTATATATTCCGGGATGGATTTCCCTAGGCCGGATGGCCATATTCAGTACCGAGTGGCTGAGCACTTGAGAGTGGGAGTACACTGTGGATTTCATACAGTCGGTGCATTGGGATGTAGATGCAGTTGAGTTATATATTTAAACTGTTCAGATCCGTATTTACCTTATTACTTTGAGCTGTTTATTTAACTGAAAGCATGCCTACATTTCTGTAAGTGGTTTCCATTTTATCTGTTGAGGTTGAGTTCGTCACTACCATTCAGTCTATAGTTTCGACTCGTTACTTACTGAGTTGGTGTACTCACGTTACCCCTGCACCTTGTGTGCAAATTCAGGCACTTTTGGACCCAGTGGCGGTTGTTGATCGAGGCTTCAGGCTTAGGAGATTATTGAGGTATCTGCAAGATGTTCGCATGCCATGGCTCTCCTTCTTATTCTCCAGTTGTATTTCAGTTGCTTCTTTAGACATTGAAATAGACTATGTACCCTAGTTGCTCATGCACTCAATGACACCCTAGTTTTGGTCTGGATTGTATTTTATCTTGGAATTTCTTATGTTCAAACACTTTCTTTAAATGTTAAAAGCTTCCCTTAAATGTTTTCAAGCTTATTGATGTTGTGTTCGTTTGTTGAGTTGAGGTTGGTCTAGTTCCACGATAGACGCCATCACGACGGGTTGAGTTTTGGGTCGTGACAAGTTGGTATCAGAGCCTAGGTTACATAGGTCTCACGAGTCATGAGCGGGTTTAGTAGAGTCTTGCGGATCGGTACGGAGACGTCTGTACTTATCTTCGAGAGGCTGCAGAACCCTTAGGAAACTTCACATTCTTGAATTCTTATCGTGTGAATATGTTGATACTGGTAACTAAACTTCTGTTATTCTATTCTCTCACTGATGGTGAGGACACGTGCTACCGGTCAGGGAGGTCAGCCACCAGTACCACCAGTTGGGGCCACAAGAGGCCGAGGTCATGGTAGAGGCCGTGGTAGGGACAGGGGCGTAGCCCGCACAATAGCTAGGGCAGCACCTGCAGATCCACCAGCTGCCCTAGCACAGGATCAAGTCCCAGTTGTTGATGCACCAGCGGGACCAGCTCAGGCACCAGTTGTGCCCTTCGTGATTCCAGGTCTTGAGGAGACCCTAGCTTAGATTCTGACCATGTGCACCAGTCTTGTTCAGGAGGTCTCTATTTCTACTACAGCATCCACTTTCCAGGCCGGGGGAGGCACTCAGACTCCCGCCGCCCACACACCCGAGCAGGTTGTTCATGGACTTCAGACATCGGGGGCACCACCAGCCCAGACGGTTGCAGCTGCTCAGGACTATGTGGTTCCTGCCATGCTTGATGATGACCAACGTAGATTGGAGAGGTTTGGTAGACTTCAGCCTCCGACTTTTAGCAGTGTAGAGGGCGAGGATGCCCAGGGTTTCTTGGATAAGTGTCAGAGGATTCTCCCTACAACAGGTATTTTGGAGACTAGTGGGATCTCATTCACTACTTTTCAGTTCTCTGGAGCTGCCTTCACTTGGTGGGATGCTTATGATAGGCGTAGGCCGGTTGGTGCAGCGCCCCTTTCATGGCAGCAATTCTCCATTCTCTTCCTGGAGAAGTATGTACCGTAGTCCCGCAGAGAGGAACTGCGCAGGCAGTTCGAGCAGTTGCGTCAGGATGATATGACCGTGATGCAGTATGAGATGAGATTCTCTAAGTTGGACCGTCATGCTATCTGGCTGGTTCTCACAGATAGGGAAAGGACCAGGAGGTTCATTGATGGCCTCACTTATCAGCTGCGGATTCTTCTAACAAGAGAGAGGGTGTCTGGTGCTTCTTTTGAGGAGGTTGTTGACATTGCTCGGGATATAGAGTCGGTTCGTCGTCAGGAGCGAGTAGAGAGAGAGGCCAAGAGGCCTCGTGGATCCAGTAGTTTGGGTAGTGTTCCTTCGGGAGGTCAGTTTCACCACGGCAGGGGCCGTCCCTTCAGGCATGCTCAGACGGCTTCTCAGCAGAGCCACTTATCTCTCAGTGCTCTTCCAGCTCAGAGTTTGTCTCATGCACCATCAGCTCAGGGTTCATCTATGCCTGGTCCTTCTAGCGGGTATCCTCTTGCTCGGAGCTCCCTTCAGTCCCCATTGCCAGTGGCCGGTAGGGGTTGCTTTGTGTGTGAAGATTTGGGTCATTTCAAGAGGTTTTGTCCCCGCCTTACAGGAGGTTCATTCCAGCAAAGGAGTTAGCCTTTAGCTTCAGCACCAGTTACTTCACCACCCGCCCAGCCAGCTCGGGGCAGAGGTCAGTCAGCTAGGGCTCACCCTAAAGGGGGAGGCCGATCAGGTGGCGGTCAGGCCCGTTTCTATGCACTCTCTGCCAGACCAGATGCTATTGCGTCAGATGTTGTGATCATAGGTATTATCTCAATTTGCCACAGGGATGCCTCGTATTATTTGATCCTGGTTCCACTTTTTCATATGTGTCATTGTATTTTGCTCATTATTTGGATACACCCCGCGAGTCTCTTGTTTCATGTATCTACACCGGTGGGCGATACTATTGTTGATGATCGTGTATATCGGTCATGTGTAGTGACTATTGGGGGACTAGAGACTAGAGTGGATTTGTTGCTGCTTAGTATGGTTGACTTTGATGTGATATTGGGAATGGATTGGTTGTCTCCGTGTCATACTATTCTAGACTGTCACGCTAAGATGGTGGTGTTGGCTATGCCGGGAGTGCCACAGATTGGCTGGCGAGGTTCGTTGTATTATGTTCCCAGTAAAGTGATTTCATTCTTGAAAGCCTAGTGGATGGTTGGGAAAGGTTGTCTTTCTTATTTGTTTTTTTTAGGGACGTCAGTGTAGAGAATCCTACTATTGATTCAGTTCCGGTGGTGAGGGACTTTTCGGATGTGTTTCCTGTAGAGCTGCCGGGCTTGCCGCCGGACACGGTTATTGACTTCGGTATTGATTTGGTGCCGGGCACTCAGCCCATTTCTATTCCACCGTATCGTATGGCACCGGCGGAGTTAAAGGAATTGAAGGAACAGCTTCAGGACTTCATGATAAGGGGTTTATTTGGCCAATTGTTTCACCTTGGGGTGAACCAGTTCTATTCGTGAAGAAGAAGGATGGCACCATGAGAATATGCACTGATTACAGGCAATTGAACAAAGTCACAATCAAGAACAAGTATCCCTTACCTCGCATTGATGATTTGTTTGACCAGCTTCAGGGAGCGAGGGTGTTCTCTAAGATTGATTTGAGGTCAGGGTATCACCAGTTGAAGATTAGGGACTCGGACATTCTTAAGACAGCTTTCAGGACCCGATACGGTCATTATGAGTTCCTTGTGATGTCTTTTAGGCAGACCAATGCCCCATCAGCATTCATGCATTTGATGAACAGCGTGTTCTAGCCTTATCTTGACTCGTTTGTTATTGTATTCGTTGATGATATCCTGGTGCACTCCCGTAGCCAGGAGGAGCATGCCCAACATTTACAGATTGTTTTGCAGCGGTTGAGGGAGGATAAGCTTTATGCTAAGTTCTCCAAGTGTGAGTTTTGGCTTAGTTCAGTGGCGTTCTTGGGTCACGTGGTGTCCAATGAGGGTATTCAGGTGGATCCGAAGAAGATAGAGGTGGTCCAGAGTTGGCACAGACCATCTCAGCCACAGAGATTCGTATCTTTCTTGGTTTGGCAGGTTACTACCGCCTGTTCGTTTAGCGTTTCTCGTCTATTGCATCACCCTTGACCAAATTGACCCAAAAGGGCGCTCTTTCAGGTGGTCAGATGAGTGTGAGGCGAGCTTTCAGAAGCTCAAGACTGCTTGACCACAACTCCAGTGTTAGTTCTGCCATCAGCTTCAGGCTCTTATACCATATATTGTGATGCTTCTCGGATCGGCATTGGGTCTGTTTTGATGCAGGAGGGTAGAGTGGTTGCTTATGCTTCACGTCAGTTGAAGCCCCATGAGAAGAACTACCATGATCATGATTTGGAGTTAGCTGCCATTGTTCACGCGTTGGAGATTTGGAGGCACTATCTCTATGGTGTGTCTTGTGAGGTGTTTACTGATCATCGTAGCCTCCAGCACTTGTTCAAATAGAAGGATCTCAATTTGAGGTAGCGAAGATGGTTGAAGCTGCTAAAGGACTATGATATTACCATTTTGTACCATCTGGGAAAGGCCAATGTGGTGGCCAATGCCTTAAGTAGGAAGGCAGTGAGTATGGGTAGTCTTGCATTCCTGCCTGTTGGGGAGAGACCTCTTGCAGTTGATGTTCAGGATTTGGCCAATCGGTTTGTGAGATTGGATATTTCAGAGCCCAGTCGGGTCCTAGCGTGTGTGGTTTCTCGCTCTTCCTTGCTTGATCGTATCAGAGAGCGCCAATATAATGATCCTCATTTGCTTGTCCTCAAGGAAAAGGCTCTGCATGATGACGCCAGAGATGTGACTATTGGTGGTGACGGGGTATTGAGGATGCAGTGCCGGATATGTGTACCCAATGTAGATGGGCTTCAGGAGTGATTCTAGAGGAGGCCCATAGCTCGCGGTATTCCATCCATCCGGGTGCCGCGAAGATGACCAGGATTTGAGACAGCACTATTGGTGAAACAGGATGAAGAAAGATATAGTTGGGTTTGTAGCTCGGTGTCTCAACTGTCAGCAGGTGAAATATGAGCATCAGAGGCCGGGTGGCTTGCTTCAGCAGATAGAGATTCCAGAGTGGAAGTGGGACTGGATCACCATGAATTTCATAGTTGGGCTCCCACAAACTTCTAGAAGTTCATGCCATTTGGGTGATTGTGGATCGGCTGAACAAGTCCACGCACTTCATCCCTGTGTGTACTACCTATTCTTCAGAGCGGTTGGCTGAGATTTACATCAGGGACATTGTTCGCCTTCATGGAGTGCCAGTTTCCATCATTTCAGACAGAGCCACGCAGTTTATGTTGCAGTTTTGGAGAGCCGTGCAGTGAGAGTTGGGCACTCAGGTTGAGTTGAGCACAGCATTTCACCCTCACACGGACGGACAGTCCGAGCGTACTATTCAGATTCTGGAGGACATAACACGTGCTTGTGTCATTGATTTTGGTGGTTCATGGGACCAGTTTCTATCATTCGCGGAGTTTGCTTACAACAATAGTAATCAGTCGAGTATTGAGATGGCTTTGTATGAGGCTTTATATGGGAGGCGGTGTAGATCTCCAGTGGGTTGGTTTGAGCCGGGTGAGGCTAGGCTTTTGGGCACAGACTTAGTTCAGGATGCTTTGGACAAGGTGAAAGTGATTCAGGAGCGGCTCCGCACAGCACAGTCAAGACAAAAGAGTTATGCTGACAGAAAGGTCCGTGATGTGTCTTATATGGTTGGGGAGAAGGTTCTACTGAAGGTTTCACCCATGAAAGGTGTTATGAGATTTGGGAAGAAGGGCAAGCTGAGCCTTCGGTTCATTGGGCCTTTTGAGGTGCTTCGAAGGATTGGGGAGGTGGCCTATGACTTGCTTTGCCACCTAGTTTGTCGGGTGTGCATCTAGTCTTTCATGTTTCTATGCTTCGAAAGTATATTGGCGATCCATCTCATGTTTTAGATTCTAGCACGGTTCAGTTGGATGGTGATTTGACTTATGATGTGGAGTCGGTGGCTATTGTGGGTCCACATGTTCGGAAGTTAAGGTCAAAGGACATAGCTTCGGTAAAAGTGCAGTGGAGAGGTCAGCCCACGGAAAAGGCTACTTGGGAGACAAAGCAGGAGATGCAGAGCAGATATCCACACCTATTTGAGACTTCAGGTATGTTTCTAGAACCGTTCGAGGATGAACGTTTGTTTAAGAGGGGGAGGATGTAATGACTCGGCCGGTCGTTTCAAGAGTTATAGCCCTGTTCCCCCATTTCCTGCTCCTTTTGTGTTCTTCAACTGTATTTTGACTTACGGGGTTAGTCGGTTCGGTTCCGGAGAGGTTTTGGAGTAAATTGAGACACTTAGTCTCTTATGAGAAGGTTTAAGTTGGAAGAGTTGATTGGATGTTGACTTATGTGTAAACGACCTCGATTTAATTTTGATGGTTCCGTTAGCTCCATTAGGTAATTTTGGACTTTGGAGCGCATCCGGAATGTGACTTGCAGGTCCATAGTAGAATGAGGCTTGAATTGGCAAAAGTTGGAATTTTGGCGATTTTGGTCGGCAGTGGAAATTTTGATATCAGGGTCAGATTAGATTCCCAGAAGTTGGAGTAAGTTCCTGGTGTCATTTTTGACTTGTGTGCAAAATTTGAGGTCATTCGGACATGTTTTGATAGGTTTTGGCATTGTTTGTAGAATTTGGAAGTTTCGAAGTTCATTAGGCTTGAATCCGTGTGTAATTCGTGTTTTTGATATTGTTCGAGGTTATTTGATGATTGGACTAAGTTTGTATGATGTTATGGGATATGTTAGTATGTTTGGTTGAGGTCCCGAGGGGCTCAGGGTGATTCCGGATGGCTAACGGGGAGTTTGGAAATTGAAGAATGCAGCTGAAGTTGTTGCTGCTGGTGTTTTCGCACCTGCAGAGTAGGAACCGCAGGTGCGAGGTCGCAGGTGCGCTTAGGGAGCTGTAGATGCAGACAAAGAGGACCTGGGATGGAACCACAGGTGCGTAAGAGAGGTCGCATCTGCGAGCCCGCAGATGCGAGGCTGAGTCGCAGATACGGAAGTGAGGAGTTTGGCATTTTCCGCAAAAACGGAGGGAGAAGCGCAGGTGCGAGAGGTTGGCTGCAGATGCGGAACTTGGTGTATTAAGTGAGTTCCGCACCTGCCATGGAAATTCCACCGGTGCGATGCCGCAGAAGCGGACAAGTGGACCGCAGGTGCGGTTTCACTGGTCAGAAGGTATAAAAAGGGGACTTCGTGAGTTTTGCTCATTTCCACCATTTTCAAGTCGGACATTGGAGCTTTTGGGGAGATTTTTGAAGGGGATTCAAGGATATTCACTGAGGTAAGTTGCTTGAGCTCTAATATCATTAGCTATGGTGTTTTTCCATTAATTTCCCACCTAATTAGTAGGATTTTTGAAGTGAAATAAGGGGTTAAGGCTTGGGATTTTAGAGAGAGTAATTTGGGGATTTGAGAGAACAAATGATGTCGAATTTTGATGAAATTGGTATGGGTAGACTCGTGAGTGAATGGGCTTTCTAGTTTTGTGATTTTTATCGGCTTTTGAGAAGTGGGCCCGGGGGCCGGGTTTGAGTGAATTTCGGGATTTGGCCTATAAATTGGTATTTTTCTTGTGGTATTGGTTCCTTTAGCCTATATTGATCGTATTGTATTGCTTGTGGCTAGATTCGAGATGTTCGGAGGCCGAGTCGAGAGGCAAGGGCATTGCGGAGTAGGATTTTTGCTCGGGTGAGGTAAGTAACGCTTTCAAACTTGGTTCTGAGGGTTCGAAACCCTGAACTACGTGTTATGTGGTTAGTAATGAGGTGACGCACATGCCAAGTGACGGGCGTGCGGGCGTGCACCGTGAGAATCGTGACCCGGTTCATTCCATGGCACCGTTTAGTGACTCTTTCTTGTTGATATCCGAGTTTTCATTATGTGATAAAGTAATTGAGCTGTAAACATGCTAGATGCCATGTTAGGGCTTCATGCCGATATTGTTGGGACCCCTAGTGGTCGTTTCTTGCGGTTATTTCACTGTTATTTGTACTCAGTCATATTCATGCATTTCATATCATATCTCAGTGTTGGTTGTTATTAATGACATAGCATATCATTGTTTCCGAGCTAGTTTCCATGACATTGTTAGCCTGTGGGTGAGACTGGAGAGTGATGACTGAGTGTGGCCGAGAGCTTGGTTATGAGTGACAGTTATGGGGTCGGGCTGCACGCCGCAGCAGTTATATTGATTATGTTAGCGCTTGGGCCGTAGGAGCCCTCCGGAGTCTGCACACCCACAGTGGGCGCGGATGATATTACTGAGGGATGGATTTCCCTGGATATAGATTTTTCCGAAGTATCGATATCTGAAGATGGATTTCTCCACAGGGTTGATTACCCTTGTTCAACGGTACCGGGTGACTTATAGTCAGTGATGGGTATGTTCCGGGATGGATTTACCTGGGTCGGATGGCCATATACGGTACCGAGTGGTTGAGAATTTATATATATACCTGGAGATGGATTTCTCCACAGGGTTGGATTACCCTTTTTCCTCGGTACTGAGTGTTGTATATATTTCGGGATGAATTTCCCTGGGCCGGATGGCCATATTCAGTACCGAGTGGCTGAGCACTTGAGAGTGGGGGTACACTGTGTATTTCATACAATCGGTGCATTGGCATGTGAGGCAGTTGAGTTATATATTTTAAACTATTTCGATCCGTATTTACCTTATTACTTTGAGCTATCTATTTAACTGAAAGCATGCCTACATTTCTGTACGTTGTTTCCATTATATCTGTTGAGGTTGAGTTCGTCACTACCATTCAGTCCATAGTTTGAACTCGTTACTTACTGAGTTGGTGTATTCACATTACCCCATGCACCTTGTGTACAGATTCAGGAACTTTTGGACCCAGTGACGGTCGTTGATCGAGGGTTTAGGCTTAGGAGATTATTGAGGTATCTTCACGACATTCGCAGGCCTTAGCTCTCCTTCTTATTCTCCAGTTGTATTCAGTAGCTTCTTTAGACATTGTATTTCAGTTTCATTTAAGGATTTTGAAAATCTTAGCTTCTAGTAGCTTGACAATGGTGGATACCAATATCTTCTTCAACTTTTGTCTTCAATCAGTACATGATGGAACCAAATAAGCTAGATAATCTTCTTCCATCTCCAATTGATACTTCAATTTTTGAATACCTCAATAGAATTCCAAATGGGTGTTGGAACAACAAACTGGAAATAGGATTAAGGATTTCGAATTTCCTTTTTTTTTTTTTCATTTCAAGCAAAAACCAAAGAATTATAAGAATGATTCTTTAGCCTAGGCTCTTGATACCAAATGATAACAACCAAAATGCAACAACAAGAAATGAGACTTGAAAATCAAATAAAGAAAGGGAAGCGAGACACAAATATTGATGAGATATTAGTAATAACTAAAATTAAATTCTAATCACCCCTAATACAATCAACAAAAGCACCTACACTAATAGAATCTTCAAGAGGAAGACAAACCTCTTACAAATTTTAGGGCTACTTCAAAAGCAACCACAAGTCTACCTTCAAGCTCACAAAATACATAGCAATATTCAATGTAGTCTAAGAAATAAAAGATGACCTAATATTTTCTATTTATACTTAGGTTTTTATAATGACAAAAAAGACTCTTAGGTGCTTGCGCTCTCCAGTTGTAATTGGGCCTCTTCACATGAACTTGGGCCACCATCTGAATATCATTTGGATGAAATTGTAGACTCTATTAGGCTTTTCCAAGAGATCATTCAAATCTTCCAACTTCATCAAATGCATCCCAATAACTTGAAGGTCCTTGGCTTGACTCTTAGTAAAACGGTCTTGAAGGCATAGGCATAATGTGATCAATAATAGTTGTTGCTAAAAATCTTAACAAATTATTAACTTTACCGCCAATTTCTTTAGCAACAACGGATATTGTTGGCAAAAAAACTAATTTTGTCGCAACAATAATTTTCGTTGGTACATGTGTTCATAATTCACGACTTCATTGACTTTGTACCAACAACAAATAACTTATGACAATGATATATATTGTTGCGCTAAGTTACCTTTTGGCAACAATATTTTCTGTTGTTGCATAGTTTACTGTAACGGAGTGTAACGACTTCTTTGTCGTTACCAAAAATATTTCTGGCAACAACATTGAATACATGGCAACAAAATTTGTTGTTGTGAAATGCCTTCTTTCTTGTATGCATGAAGCTCAAGACTCTGATTTGTTATGTTCTTGTACTGTACAGTTCTTTTACTTTGTATATATATAATATACATTATTTACCAAAAAAAATGTAATGTTTACACACATGGTTAATCATAATTAAGTGAGAAAATTCAATAACTAAACACATGTTAAACATTTATTGAATTAGCATAACCACTAGGTACTGATAAGTTTTTACCCCTACTTGTGTACCAAACTAAGTTATTCAACTGGCAAGAGGGGTTGCTCCGATACTCAGCACCCCTACCTACAACTTCAGAATTGTGGGTTCGAATCACCAAAACCCAACAGATAAGATCAAAGGGGAGGGAAATAAAATAAAATAAAAAAACTAAGTAATTCAACTTTAAACTTCACACTAAAATAAAAATATGCTAACTAATCATATATAGTTAGGTGATTAAAAATTATTTAAAGGATACATGCCATATAATTCTTATTTATTAATTAACTTAGTGCAAGTAAAATGTGTAGCAGTGCAATAGCTACTCCCTAATTAGGATACTCTTTGATGACAAATCGAAGCAAAATCACAAAATGAGTCTTGTTTTCTCTTCCCTGTCTGCTTTTTCCTTTAAGGTTTTCTACGTTGATAAGTCCCAAAATTTTAGCGGCTCGACACCCTTCTTTTTATGTTTCTTGGTCCTAATCATTTGTGTGGAAAACTTACATTGTGCTTTAGAAATAATTAAATTCGGACGTGTCCTTTTGGAACAAGGCAGAAATTTGATAAATATGTTGGTGAAAATCAATACAAACTTTCTACTTCTCCGAAAATTTTGGTGTCAATATATTCCGTTCTATGCGCCTCTATTGATGCTCGTCTTTATTCTCAGCTCCCAAGTCTTCATTTTTCACTTTTCGTATCACTTTCATTTGTGTTCTTGTTCTACATGAAAATAGAAAGATACTAGTGACACTAATATAAATAGATATAGAATGTAGATATTTATTTATGTGTGAAAAATATCATCACATGTATCTCGGTCAATCAATTTATATTGTGATTAAAGTTGAGATTAGTTTGTGACTTCAAATAGAACACATAATGGCCTCCGTCATCAACTTACCATATTTTAATTCATAATTTCCTCTTTGTTTGGTTTACACAGAGGGAAAGGACCAAAATAAATACAATATTGTAAACATATGCCGCATCTTCAATTTACACAAATTTCTTTTCCATAAATAGAATTTCAAAGTTCTTAAACTTTTGTCCATATTCATAGCTAGCTAAAGACGACAGATTAATATTCAATATATAAATTAATTTTTTAAAAATAGAAACCTTTTCTGTTACACACTAATTACACTGGGGAGATTAGGGAAGGGATGGGGAGGGGACAACCAATATTGAAGCTACACCGATTGTGTGGGAGATTTTCAATGGTATCACCCGACTATAAATCTTGATATATTATAGTTTATTTCATTTTCGTCCTAACTTTCCTCTTTAAAAGAAGATTGGAAGAAAAATATCGACCTTGGACATATTTATCAATAATTACTGCTATTTCCATTTCCCTTTCTCTTAATTTTCTTCGTTTTTTTCCTTTTGAAGGCTACAATAAAGGAGGAAAGAAAGCAGTAGCCAATGAACCGCCTTTAGAAAGATCGTAATCACAACTTTATTGCTTCCCACCGCCACATCAATGAAATATGAAGAAACCAAGCCTCACGCAAACGATAACGAAAGGAGAACAACCAAGGAGAAAGAAGACTGAAGAGTATAAGAAAATAGAACCAAAAAAAAAAAAGGAACATTACAAACAACCGGCTGGATTTACTGTTTAATTTTTTTAGTCGAAATATACAAATTATATATTTATTATACACAATTATGTAATATATTTTACACATGAATTATATATATATATATATAATATATCGGCTATTTTAAGTTTAAATAGTTGGGTGGACGATTATTTAGGTTATTGTTCAAGAAAAAAAGGAAACAATTTTTCACTGAATTAACGGCGGAAATTATTTCGGTCAAAAGGGGCCAACTCAGCCAACCATATCATCGTTCGTGAATCTGACTGGACATGATGGGACCCATTTCTTCACTTTTCAGAACTTCCACGTGTTCCCCATCAACTGACGGTGAGCCACCCCAATACCTCACCCATTCATTTATGTGTCTACTCACCGTTTCAATTATTCAGCTGCCTGCCCACCTTCTCCATTTTTAACTCTGTTTTTTTTTCCCCGCAAATAACGTAACATACATAATTCTCGCTAAGTAATAAGGATCATTAGCACTATTTTAGAAAATACAACGACCGAAAGAATGTTCTTTAGACTTTAATTGAGTTAAGCAGAGTTGAATTAATATATTATATAAACAGATTTGGTTAAACTATAGAGCTACACCTCTTTCTAGACAGTATATATGGATCTTGTAGGTCCCAGATTTTCCAAATAGATTTATATATAATATTTGTTGTGCTATAATTTGAATTTGGTACTTTGTGTTTGTGACATGACTATTTCTTATACAAAGTTAAAAAAAAAAAAAAGGATGGTATAATGTATATATTCACTATTTTTCTTCTTCTAATAAGCGATAAATTTTTTCAAAAGATAGTATACCCAATCATCCAACCTAACTCTTAAACCATTTTCACAAAAACATTAAGAAACTCGTATCAAAAGTATTAAAGAATAAGATTTTAAGCTTCTCAAATAAGAGATAATTTATTGACATTAGTAGAAGTTTGCGAGGATCCAAAAACTGAAAATGAAGCTACTTCTTTAGCAAGATATGAGCTTGAATTTTAGTTCTTAGTGGGCATGACTATTAATTACAATATATTAATTATTATTAACTCAGTTAGTAAAAGTATACAATCAAAAGATATGCATATTGATGTTATCATAGATCGCTAAGAGGTCTTATTTCTTTTTTGTCTTCAAAATCATAGAGAAGAAGAATTTGCAACCTTGAATGTACAAATTAAGATCACCAAACGATGAAAGTCTTAATCTTGAATATGTTTTAAAACATAATGTCATTGATAGCTTTAACATATTTTTCGAACAAAAAATATTAAGAGAAATAGTATAAGTAGAAGATACTACTTTAAATAATATATTCAATCAAATTAAAAAAAATTAATTATTTTTCGAATGCATATGTTACTTACAGAATAATTTTAATAATTCTTGTAACAGTTCCCTCAATGGAAATAGAACAAAATTAAAATTGATAAAATTTTTCCTTAGATTAACAACGGTTCAAGAGAGAATAAATGGATTAATCGTAACCGATTGAAGAAGCATTATTAATGACTCGTATCTACAAAAGCTAAAATAATAAATTTCAAATAAAAATTATGGTAAATAAATTAAATCCTTTCATTAAAGTTTAGCTTTAAACCTCTAATTTTAGTGAGCCGCCCCCATAGAACCACGTCATTTAGGTGATTAAACCAGAGGCAATAGCTAATCGGGTAATTCTATGATTTTCTAGCTCAATCCTTGAAATTGTGATTTAATCTTGTTTCACCCAAAAAAGCAAACAAGAAAATCTTGTTAGTTGTTTCACCTCCACAGCATTAATCTTGTGGTGCTAGGCTGCTAGCTAGAAAGCAAAAAGGATAAAAGAAAATTCCCTCCATATCTAACCCGGTCCAGCCAAAAAACCGGTCAAATCGGTTCGAAGAAAACGGTCAAAACTCTCCTCATCGGTTTCTCAACCCCATCCACTGACATTCCACCACGTGTAATGACCCTAGTGGTGTAGCCCCAGGAATCCAATGACACAACTACTTTCTCACTTTCCCCCCCTATATAAAACGGTCTTATATCGTAGACCTCTTTACTTGTAAGTAGTCTCGAGCAACTAAATATGGCGCGAAAAAATTGCTGCTTTCCGGCAGGTTTCCCGTCATTTTCCCTCACTCTAGCTCTCATTTTCTTCCTCTCCGTCAATCCCCTCCGGTATTGCTCTGCCGGTGGCCATGACTACCGTGACGCCCTCCGAAAAAGCATCCTCTTCTTCGAAGGCCAACGCTCCGGCAAACTTCCGCCCGACCAACGTATTAAGTGGCGTAAAGACTCCGCCTTGCACGATGGCGCCTCCGCCGGAGTAAGTAACAATTATAATATCTCAATCCCAAGCTAGTTGGAATGTAAATATTCAAAATTAATTGATGACTAACTTTTTACTTTTTAACTAGCAATTAATATGAACCTAAATTACACTTGCAATTTTGTACAGGTGGACTTGACAGGAGGTTACTATGATGCCGGAGACAACGTCAAATTCGTGTTTCCAATGGCGTTCACTACCACATTGTTGTCGTGGAGCATAATAGACTTCAAAAGGAACATCGGAAGTGAGCTTGGAAACGCCGTGAAAGCAGTGAAGTGGGCGACGGATTTCTTGTTAAAAGCGACGGCTAAGGAAGGCGTCATATATGTGCAAGTGGGTGATGCATTTTCTGACCATAGCTGTTGGGAAAGGCCAGAAGATATGGACACTTTGAGAACTGTTTACAAGATTGATCAGAATCATCCTGGATCAGACGTCGCCGGTGAAATCGCCGCCGCTTTGGCCGCCGCGTCCATTGTTTTCCGGTCACTCGACTCTTCTTACTCTAGTCTCCTACTTGATCGTGCCGTTAAAGTAAGTTATGCTGTTTCTCTTTGGCCTTTTCTGTACTGTTTTTAGCTTTTCTCTTTTCGCTTTTTTCACTTTTTGCTTTTTTTGTTCCGGAATAACAGTTGTTTGCAATGTATATATAAAATATACGTACAACTATACACTTTTTAGCAACTTAGGTTAATATTGACATTGTATATTTAAAAAGTGTCTTAATTAAGATTTAAGACATTATAAGGAATAATATATATGTTGTTGCATGAGGCTATCCTACATTATCGGGTGTAATTATTAAGTATGGACATAAAGTTTAAGAGAGTGAAATAATATAATTTGGCAAATCAAGGATAGGTCCATAAAGTGTGGATTCATTCTCTAAAGTCTCAAAAGCGAAATGCTTTGGGAAGTGTTGTGTTAGTGTCCTTTTCTGGATATTGGTCTGGTAGCATTAAATAAGTTTGTTGGCTCCTCCCAAGAATTTACCCATATTGGTAATTGGCCTTATTACCAGTAGCATTTTTCTTTAGTGTTTTTTCCCCATTTTGTCAAGCTAAAGCTAAGTTACTAGTGTGGACATAGTTATTTCGTGTAACCATAGTCATTTTGCATGTGAATAGATGGTGTGAACAATGACTGGCGGGGAATCATCATATCATTTGTGTTTTAAACAAGATCTTGCTTTTGGAAATAATAAGATTACATTCAGTATAACTTAGATAAAAACACCCTCACCACATTCCAAAAATATCACTATCAACCCCAGAAAAAGGAAAAAGATAATATGACCGTTGTATTAAAACGGTTTCATGTTTTGTAGGTTTTCGAGTTTGCCAACAGGCACAGAGGTGCATACAGCTCCAGTTTGCACTCTGCGGTTTGCCCTTTTTACTGTGATTTTGATGGATACCAGGTAACTTTAGTTTTATTAAGAAAATCATCTTGGTCGTTGATTAAGTTAATCAGAATTAATTTTTAGTATATATATTATCAGCGTATATTTACCTAAATAAATGTTTTTGGTTATGGTTTATATTAAACAGGACGAACTGCTTTGGGGTGCGGCGTGGCTACACAAAGCAACAAGGAGGCGTCAATACAGAGAGTACATAGTGAAAAATGAGGTTATTTTAAGAGCTGGAGACACCATTAATGAATTCGGTTGGGATAACAAACACGCTGGGATTAATGTCCTCATTTCCAAGGTTAGTCTGTTCTAGACTTAATTTATAACCTGGATAAGGAGATATTACTATTCATTTCATATTCGTCTTTTTCTTGGTTCATTATATATATACACTGGTATTGGTTTCTTTCTTGTGTCTGTACAGTACTTATCAAATCCTTGTCTCATTTATGACTTAGATATATTCTTCTGGTACTGTGATTATCTATTCTTGACTTGTTCAGAAAAAATGACTGCCAATCACATGGTGTAGATATAGTTATCTATATCAGTGTTTAGTGGATATCCATTGGTGGGGTCCTCCTTGGCTACTGTTCTTTGAAAATTAGAGCAAGTGTGTGATTATTTCACATGATAGTTTACGTTATGGGTAAAAATGGAAGTAGGAAAAAAGATTGACTTGAAAGGTGAAACCTACAGAAGTGCTCCATGTGATTTGTATATGCAAAAAACAGGTAAAATTAAAATGACCCAAAAAACAAGAGGTTGGGAGTACTCTTTCAAGTAAAGGGTATGTAGTAAGAGAGAGGTCCAACTTGGATCAGTGACTTTACTGGTGTAAGTAAGCATGTGCTAAAAGTTGTGGAGCTCAGTTGCTTATCTTACCTATACACAAAGATATGATACAAGTGGCAACTGTCTGCTTTATATTTTCGAAAACAGTGTGATTATGACTTACCATTATACTTCTGTTTTGGCATAGATTATTGGTCCTTTTATAAGTAAAATTTTGCCCACAACATATATATATATATCTGACAACTGTTGGCTTGTTAACTGTGCTTAGTTTTTTCTTCCCACCAACAACAACTAGCTAGATTCTCCTTATCAAGATTTAATTATTATTAGCTATTATTTACCACAAGTTGGACTACACTGGTTATGTTGTTATTTTTTGTTGTTGTTTATCTCAAGTTGTATAGGTTATTGAGGACCCAAGTAGGGGAGCGATCGAAACAAATTACTCCTTCCGACTCATAATAAGTGTCTTCTTCGCCTTTTCTTTGGTCCAAAATAAGTGTCCTTTTATATTATCAAAAAGGCATTAACTTTATTTTTCCAAAATTTACCATTGTTTACATATTCCAAGGTGTCAAGTTAACAATATACAAATTTTAATTGGGGGTAATTTAGTCAAAATACCTTCTTTTTTTTTTATCTAGGATTTAGTATTTTCTTAAGAGATATGTCAATTGTCAAAGGTTAAAAAGTCACTTATTATGGATTGGAGAGCGTATAATTAGGAGGACTAATAATGTTTAACATTTTGACAGGAAGTGTTGATGGGAAGAGCACCAGATCTAAAATCGTTTCAAGTAAATGCAGATGCATTCATCTGCTCAATACTACCTGGAATTTCTCATCCCCAAGTGCAATATTCTCCAGGTAAATAAGACATCATCTGGCTACTACTTTCGAAAAGTGAATGCTGAAGATATACTTAATAATAAATAATATGAAAGAACCGTGAGTGAATTAGAATATATTATAATACTAATATGTTTTGTCATTTTTGTTGTTGTTGGTGAGAAGGTGGACTCATTGTCAAACCTGGCGTTTGTAACATGCAGCATGTGACATCCTTGTCCTTCCTACTGTTGGCTTACTCTAATTATCTAAGCCACGCCAATCATGCCGTGCCATGTGGCTCCATGTCAGCCACCCCTGCTCTCCTCAAACACATTGCCAAACGTCAGGTAATTTTGCACCCATCCAATGTAACATTGTTTGAAACTTTGAACATACATAACTTCTATACAGTAATAATTTATTTTAGCAGACCACATAAAAAATAAGTATAAATAATTACTAGTTCCTAACAAATGAGATTCAGAACCTAAAAAATATGGCAGGTTGCTTGTTGCAATAGGTAGAAATACACTTTCAGTATAACTGTATAAGTAAGTATTCCTACATTGTCAATACATATAACGTATAAATCATTATAGAATTCGTAAAATGTTTCCAGTTTAGAATTCTTAAATTAGGACCAAGATTGGAAACAATGAAATTAGAACCTACTAGTCCGTTAAATTTCAAGGAATGAGACAGGTTAAGGTTTAGGTTCTCGTCTGCACCTAATGTTGTTATAAAGTTCAAATAACGATATACAGTTCACTTCTCACTCTCGCTATACAACCAAAATTAAAAGGACCCCATGTTCTTTAATTTCCTCAAATTGCGGTGAATGAATTGATACAACCTAAAAGGTGATTCTTGAAAAATCTCGTGGACCCATTTGCACATTTCAAACTCTTAAATCTTAATTACATTTTGTTGCAAGAAATCAATAATAATGATATGAGATCTCACGGATTATTTTTCCACATATCAATCCATCCTAGTCGTTCTATTGTTACTGTTTCTTTTTCATTATTGTATTTATTTTCAAGAATATTATCGCTATATTGAGTCGAAGGTCTATCAGAACATGTTCTTTACCTTCACACGATAGGGAACATGCTAAGTACCTTCACAGGAAGGTATATGATATTATATACTGAGGGCTATAATATCATATCATATCTTTAATAAAACAATATTTTGGGCCTTACAGGTAGATTACATTCTTGGAGATAATCCTCAAAGAATGTCATACATGGTGGGGTATGGTCCACGTTACCCATTAAGGATTCACCACAGAGGCAGCTCTTTACCATCAGTGGCGGCCCACCCAGCCCGAATTGGGTGTAAAGGAGGGTCCAATTATTTCTTCTCACCAAATCCAAATCCAAATCGCTTGATTGGTGCTGTTGTTGGTGGGCCCAATATTACTGATTCCTTCCCAGACGCAAGGCCTTTCTTTCAGGAGTCGGAGCCCACTACTTATGTTAATGCGCCATTGGTGGGCCTTTTGGCTTACTTTTCAGCCCATCCTTGATCTTTCATTGTAAAGAGAGAATGTAGTGGTGTGCAAAGGCAAAGGCAAAGGCCACCCTCTCTATATATTAATATTATTGTTCAACATTCTAATTGTTCCCTATTCAATCAATGAAGAAAGTACTACGACTTGTCTTTTTAATTCACTATACAATATGCCAACTATTAATACAACAATGTCTTGTTCCCTATTCAATCAATGAACAAAGTACTGCAAGAATCATTTTTTCACTATATATGCCAACTATTAACACATCATTGTCTTCTTTGACTTCTCCATGTGCCTTCAATTTAAAATTAAGATAGGTTAGTGAGAAATATAATTTCTGTCCATAAGTGATAGAAAGTCATTTTTTCTCTTTTAGTGAAACTACTTTCTTCTTTTTTTGTGGAAGTGACTTCCATCTTACCAAACATGAGTGTGAAAATTAGTGATAGAGTTTATGAGAAGAAACTGATTGTTTCACTGATCTTATTAATAAACAAGACTGTATATATACAATGCTGCGGAGGCTTGTCAAACGTGATCTAATAGACTACATAATAAAAAAGAGAGTCTTATACAAACTATACATTGGAAGGAGTCCTATCCTATTCTAAGTCTTCCAATACTCTCCCTCAAGGTGGAGCATGTGGATTATACATGCCCAGCTTGCCTAGTAGACAATGGAATTCCTGAGCCCCCAAAGACTTAGTGAAGAAATCTGTTAACTGATGCTGATGAGCGCCACACTTTAGTTTGTTTCTTTGATTTCCAACCAATAGGTGCAGCTCCTAACATAATGAAATACCCAAAAACGTAGCGACGTATCATTGGACAACTTGCCTAGTCAGAGTCACAGTACACCATTAGTTGCAAGGTGTTACTGGTCGGCAATAGAATTCCTTGGCCTGGGTTAGACTTCAAATATCGTAACACTCTTATCGCATGTATCCAGTGATCTTGCACGGGACTTTGTATAGACTGGCTCAAAATGTGGACATCATATGTTATGTCTGGCCTCGTAATTGTGAGGTACAACAAGCGTCAACCCATCCTTCTATACTGTGAGGGTTTCGTGAGAGGTTCGCCGGCTTCTTTAGAGAGATAATGCCTCTGTTCCATTGGAGTAGAACTAGGTTTTGCATTCGTAAAGCCAACTTCCTTAAGTATATCCAACACATATTTTCGTTGGTTTAGGAATAGACCTTTTGGTGATCTAGCAACAGTTATATCGTCATTGCCTGTCGATATTCCTTGAACAATTTGCATTGACCTTCGTCATTTCCTGTCAATATTGTTACACCCCATGTTTTTGTACATGAGAGTATTCGTAAGTCAATTGATGTATTGTGATGACCCAACCCGTCGTCTCATGTATTATAGCCCCGTTTCCCCCATTTATTGCTCTTTCATGTTTTACTATCAGCAACGGGTGAATTAGAGTTGAATTGAATTGGTTTGGATAGGAAATGAGACACTTAGTCTCTTTAAGGAAGGTTTGGTTTGGAAAAGTCAACCGAACGTTGACTTATTAGTTAGAAGGCTCGGATGTGAATTCCGGTGATTCGGTTTGCTTCGGGAGGTGATTTGTGACTCAGGAGTGCGATCGGAAGTGATTTTGGAGGTCCGGAGTAGAATTAGGCTTGAATTGGCAAAGTTGGCACTTTGGCGAATTCCGGTGGATAGGAGAGATTTGATCTGAGGATCGGAATGGAATTCCGAGAGTTGCAGTAGCTCCATTAGGTGATTTTGGATATGTGTGCAAAGTTTCAGGTCATTCGGAGGTGTTTAGGTCGGGTTTTTGATCGAATGTGCAATTCGGAGGTTTTTAAGAAACATAGGCTTTGATTTGATGAAATTTGAGGATTTTGATGTTAACGATAATGTTTCGAGGGTTCGAGCAAGTTTGAATAAGGTAACAGAACATGTCTGTGCTTTTGGTTGAGGTCCCGGGGGCCTCGGAGTGAGTTCGGGTGTTTAAACGAGAGTTTTGAAGTTTGCTTCAGGTCTGTTGTTGTTGTCATCTGGTATTTCCGCTTCTGCAGAAATGGACCGTAGAAGCAGTTCCGCAGAAGCGGGTGAAGGAGCGCAGAAGCGGTTCGTGGCCTGGTGAGGAGATTCCGCAAAAGCGGAATATAGTCCGCAAAAGCGAGTCCGCAGGAGCGGACTGTCAACCGCAGGAGCGGTACTGGGTGATCCGCAGAAGCGGATTTTGGGATGCAAAAGCGAAAATTGTAACTTTAATGAAAACCGCTTAAGCGGACTTCTGACCGCAGAAGCGGTCCCGCATAAGCGGAAGCGGGACCGCAGAAGCGAAAAACAACTGTTACAGAAGGGTTTAAAATATTAAATTTCATCCGCGAACAAGAGTTGGTTTCTACCATTTTTCAGCAACTTGGAGAGCTTTGGGCGAGAATTTTCGAGAGTTTTGACTGAGATTCAATTGGAGGTAAGTCTCTTGGCCTAATTATTCGAGTTTATGGTAGAAGATACATGTAAATTATGGAAAATTCATCAAAAACGGGTCAAGCTAGGGCTTGGAAAGTTGTGATGTAAAAACGGATTTTGAAAGGGCATTTGAACTCCGAATTTGGTAAAATTGGTATGTGTAGACTCGTGGCGAGACGAGGAATCCAGTGATGTAAATTTCGTAATTTTTCGAGAAGTGGGTCCGGGGCTCGGGTTTTGCCAACTTCGTGAATTTTGGTATTTTTCGAGTCTTTTCGATTGGGTTATGTTTCTTTAGCCTATTGTAATGTATTCGTTGTGGTTTTAATCAGATTCGGCGTGCGAAGAGGTTGATTCGAAAGGCAAAGGCATAGCGAGCTAGACTTGTGGCCGGCTTGAGGTGAGTAATAGATGTAGATGATGACCTGAGGGTTTGAAACCCCGGTATATCACATTGTGACGCTATATTGAGGCGAGACACGTACTCTATGACGAGTGCGGGGTCGATTGTGATTGGAGATTGTGACCTAGTCCGTTCCGATTGATGTTTGTACTGTGTTCTTGACTAGAAATTGTTTGGTAATCATCCTACTTGGAGTTTTATGAATATGTTTGGGGGCTTTGTGCCTATCATTTGCATCCTTCAGGGATCCTTATCACTGTTTCTATGATGCTTAGCATATTTTATGATATCAATCCTGAGTTAGACACTGCCTCGAAATATTTAGTAAATAAATAAAGGTTTAAACACTTAGCTCTATAATTCCTAATAATTGAAACTAAAAATGAACAATTTGACTGTGCCCGAGTGGCTTGCATGCATATATATATATGGACTGAGTGTGGATCGGGCTGCACGCCGCAGCGAATGCTACGATAATATTGCGCTTGGGCTGTAGGAGCCGGAACCCCCACAGTGAGCGCGGGTACCCAAATGGATCGGGCTGCGCGCCGCAGCGGTCATGTGCATTGCATTGCATTCATGCATTTTATATCTGTTGGTCTTAATTGTCATTGTTTTTCAGCAAGAATTGGTACACAGGTAGAGCTGAGCACAGCATTTCATCCCCGGACGGACGGGCAGTCCGAGCGTATCATTCAGATATTGGAGGACATGTTGCGTGCCTGTGTTAATTGATTTTGGAGGTTCTTGGGCTGAGTTCTTGCCACTTTGCAGAGTTCGCGTACAACAACAGCTATCGGTCCAGCATTCAGATGGCACCGTATGAGCTTATATGGAAGACGGTGTAGATCTCGGTTGGTTGGTTTGAGCCCGGCGAGGCTAGACTATTGGGGACAGAGTTGGTTCAGGATGCCTTAGAGAAAGGTGAAAGTGATCCAGAGAGACTTCGTACAGCTCAGTCGCATCAGAAGAGTTATGCGGACCGAAGGTTCGAGACGTATCCTACATGGTGGGCGAGAAGGTCTTGTTGAAGGTTTCGCCTATGAAGGGCGTTATGAGATTTGGAAAGAAAGGAAAGTTGAGTCCCACGGTTCATTGGTCCTTTTGAGATACTTAGGAGAGTTGGGGAGGTGCCTACATGCTTGCTTTGCCACCAGCTTGTCGGGAGTTCACCCGGTATTTCATGTTCTATGCTCCGGAAGTATGTTGGGGACCCGTCCCATGTGTTAGACTTCAGCACGGTTCAGTTGGATGATGACTTGACTTATGATGTGGAGCCAGTGGCTATTTTGGGTCGTCAAGTTCGGAGATTGAGATCAAAGGATATAGCTTCGGTAAAGGTGCAGTGGAGAGGTCGGCTCGTAGAGGAAGCTACTTGGGAGACTGAGCAGGAGATGCGGAGCAGATATCCTCACCTATTTGAGACCTCAGGTATGCTTCTCGACCCGCTCGAGGACGAGCGTTGTTTAAGTTGGGAGGGTGACGACCCAACCCATCGTCTCATGTATTACAGCCACATTTTTCCCCCATTTACTGCTCTTTCATGTTTTATTATCAGCAACGGTGTGAGTTAGAGTTGAATTGAGTTGGTTTGGATAGGAAATGAGACACTTAGTCTATTTAAGGAAGGTTTGGTTTGGAAAGTCAACCGAACGTTAACTTATTAGTTAGAAGGCTCGGATGTGAATTCCGGTGATTCGGTTTGCTTCGGGAGGTGATTTGTGACTCAGGAGTGCGATCGGAAGTGATTTTAGAGGTCCGGAGTAGAATTAGGCTTGAATTGGCAAAGTTGGCACTTTGGCGAATTCCGGTGATAGGAGAGATTTGATCTGAGGATCGGAATGGAATTCAGAGAGTTGCAGTAGATCCGTTAGGTGATTTTGGATATGTGTGCAAAGTTTCAGGTCATTGGAGGTGTTTGGTCGGGTTTTTGATCGAATGTGCAATTCAGAGGTGTTTAAGAAACATAGGCTTTGATTTGATGAAATTTGAGGATTTTGATGTTAACGATAGTGTTTCGAGGGTTCGAGCAAGTTTGAATAAGGTAATCAGAAACATGTCTGTGCTTTTGGTTGAGGTCCCGGGGGCCTCGGAGTGAGTTCGGGTGTTTAAACGAGAGTTTTGAAGTTTGCTTCAGGTCTGTTGTTGCTGTCATCTGATATTTCCGCTTCTGCGGAAATGGACCGCAGAAGCGGTTCCGCAGAAGCGGGTGAAGGAGCGCAGAAGCGGTTCGTGGCCTGGTGAGGAGATTCCGCAAAAGCGGAATATAGTCCGCAAAAGCGAGTCCGCAGGAGCGGACTGTCAACCGCAGAGACGGATTTTGGGACGCAAAAGCGGAAATTGTAACTTTAATGAAAACTGCTTAAGCGAACTTCTGACCGCAGAAGCGGTCCTGCATAAGCGGAAGCGGGACCGCAGAAGCGAAAAACAACTGTTACAGAAGGGTTTAAAATATTAAATTTCATCCGCGAACAAGAGTTGGTTTCTACCATTTTTAGCAACTTGGAGAGCTTTGGGCGAGATTTTCGAGGGTTTTGACTGAGAATCAATTGGAGGTAAGTCTCTTGGCCTAATTATTCGAGTTTATGGTAGAAATTACATGTAAATTGTGGAAAATTCATCAAAAACGGGTCAAGCTAGGGCTTGGAAAATTATGATGTAAAAACGGATTTAAAGGGTATTTGAACTCCGAATTTGGTAAAATTGGTATGTGTAGACTCGTGCGAGATGAGGAATCCAGTGATGTAAATTTCGTAATTTTTTCAGAAGTGGGCCCGGGGCTCGGGTTTTGCCAACTTCGTGAATTTTGGTGTTTTTCGAGTCTTTTCGATTGGGTTATGTTTCTTTAGCCTATTGTAATGTATTCGTTGTGGTTTTAATCAGATTCGGCGTGGAAGAGGTTAATTTGAAAGGCAAAGGCATAGCGAGCTAGACTTGTGGCCGGCTTGAGGTGAGTAATAGATGTAGATGATGACCTGAGGGTTTGAGACCCCGGTATATCACATTGTGACGCTATATTGAGGCGAGACACGTACTCTATGACGAGTGCGGGGTCGATTGTGACTGGGGATTGTGACCTAGTCCGTTCCGATTGATTTTCGTACTGTGTTCTTGACTAGAAATTGTTTGGTAATCATCCTACTTGGATTTTATGAATATGTTTGGGGCTTTGTGCCTATCATGTGCATCCTTCAGGTATCCTTATCACTGCTTCCATGATGCTTAGCATATTTCATGATATCAGTCCTGAGTTAGACACTGCCTCGAAATGTTTAGTAAATAAATAAAGGTTTAAACACTTAGCTCTATAATCCCTAATAATTAGAACTGAAAATTGATAAACTTGACTGTACCCGAGTGGCTTGCATGCATATATCTGGACTGAGTGTGGATCGGGCTGCACGCCGCAGCGAACGCTACGATGATATATTGCGCTTGGGCTGTAGGAGCCCCTCCGGAGCCTGAACCCCCACAGTGAGCGCGGGTACCCAAATGGATCGGGCGTGCGCGCGCAACGGTCATGTGACATTTCCGGGTCATTTGACACTAGTACGAT